>NC_048571.1:79654795-79692295 GCF_013265735.2 Oncorhynchus mykiss | reverse complement strand
ACCTTGTTCTGTGTAGGACCCTACCCTTGTTCTGTGTAGGACCCTACCCTTGTTCTGTGTAGGTCCCTTCCCTTGTTCTGTGTATGTCCCTTCCCTTGTTCTGTGTAGGTCCCTTCCCTTGTTCTGTGGAGAATCCTACCCTTGTTCTGTGGAGTGCCCTACCCTTGTTCTGTGGAAATCCCTACCCTTGTTCTGTGGAAATACCTACCCTTGTTCTGTGGAGTGCCCTACCCTTGTTCTGTGTAGGACCCTACCCTTGTTCTGTGGAGTTTCCTAACCTTGTTCTGTGGAGTTCCCTACCCTTGTTCTGTGGAGTCCCCTACCCTTGTTCTGTGGAGTTCCCTACCCTTGTTCTGTGGAGTCCCCTACCCTTGTTCTGTGGAGTCCCCTACCCTTGTTCTGTGGAGTTCCCTACCCTTGTTCTGTGGAGTTCCCTACCCTTGTTCTGTGGAGTTTCCTACCCTTGTTCTGTGGAGTTCCCTACCCTTGCTCTGCGGAGGTCCCTTCATGGCATTACCAACCCCATGTTTGCATTGTGCCATACAGGTCAATCAAACCTAAGCACATTGCTTTTCAATTACAATAAGTCTCTCTTTTGTAACATGACCATGTTTTTTTTTGTTGCCTAGTAATATCTATAGACAAAACTAATTTGGTACAACGTCCTTCTGAGGAGTTCTTCTAAAGGCCTGTTACTGTAGCTTGGTTTCGCATGCATCGCCTCCCGCTCCATGTTGTAGTTGTATACAGCACAACCAGAATGAATCCCACCCCATAATAATCCCAACTATTTTCAGCCAACGCTCCCACTCATCAAAATCCAAAAGACAAGGCCTCCGATTTAGTATTCCATGCATGGCGTTACGTAATGCCTTTGTTTTTCATGCTTGATCACTCCGCCAGGCACAAACATAGTTTATTAATGAACGGAGTGGCAAGAGAGAGAGAGGGGGAGGGGGGGGGGGGGGGGGGGGGTAGAATCCTTGTGCACACCATAGGAATAAGGCAAGGAGGCATGAAGACATGGCGCCCCACCCCTGTTGAGGTCAGAGTTCAGCCTCCCTGAAGGACAGGTAATAAACCTGTCATGATTGCACACCGTCACAGACGTGATAGATGACATACAGTATCTGACATGTGGACACTTGAGCTGCCAGAGAGCATTGGATAGTACAGCGGAGATGTTTGATGAAGAGAGATGTTTGCTGTTGGACATTTTAAATGCAGAGCTTGTTGTCCCATGAATAAATTAGACAATCCTCCCCTAACTTAATAACGTACTAGTGGCATGAATGGTAATGAAGTCGCACATCTCTTTTGATTTAATTGTAATGCAGGGTTATCAAGCGGGGTTAATGTGTTTACTGTTTGCTCGTCCTCGCACAAAGGTATGTGTTTGTCTCTTTGCAGCGTCCTCCGCTTTTAAAGTTAGTTTACAAATCCATGCAACAAAATAAAAAGAGTACATTCAGAAAGAGTCATTCAGACGCTTATGATTGGGTTCCAACTGATCAGATGTCCTTCGATCTGGTCTTTATCACACTGTCTCCCGAAGTCATTACAACAGCTGTGATTGGATAGTTCGGTTTGGCTCATCCAGCTGAAACGTCTGGTTCAAATTTGGAACAAGTAATATGTTTTTTGTCAGGGGCTCTACTTTGAGTTGTGCATGTTCCGTTCGGGATGGGGACCTGTCCTGGGCAACAGTGGTTTTAATTGAAATAGATTTTGTCTCAGCCAATGGCAGTGGTTTAGTAGATAGTATATGTGACCCGGCCCGTCTGCGGTGTCCCCTTCACTCCTAACAGGTTCTGATGGCTGGAGTTAAATTACAAACACTGCCTCTCTGCTCCTTGATCTGTTGAGACAGATTTATGCACATGCACGCAAGCACACACACACACACACACACACACACACACACACACACACACACACACATACACACACACACACACAGAAGAAGTCAGCAACACACACATTGTTGTGGGGATGTAACATCGCTCAAAGTCATGAAGTTCTAGAATGTCACACCATGTGGCTTGAGTCTGTAATGATTTACAATGTTTTTTCAACGTTTCTGTAGCGTTCCTGTAATGTTAAAGCCTCTCAGTGCCCCAGTACACTAGATACCCAGACCGCCTCGCTGTTCTCTTCACTCCCCCTCTATCTGTGTATTACCTTCATCTCCTTCACTTACACTGCAAATTACATCATTTATTTTGGCTGCATTCTCTGGTTTAGTGGTGCCTCTACTTCTTCTTTCTCTCTCTCTCTCTCTCTCTCTCTCTCTCTCTCTCTCTCTCTTTTTTTTTTCTCTTTCTCTCTCTCGCTCTCTCTCTCTCTCTCTCTTTCTTTCTCTCTCTCTCTTTCTTTTTCTCTCTCTCTCTCTCTCTCTCTCTCTCTTTCTTTCTCTCTCTCTCTCTCTCTCTCTTTCCTTTTCTCTTTCTCTCTCTCTCTCTCTCTCTCTCTCTCTTTCTTTCTCTCTCTCTCTCTCTCTCTCTCTCTCTGTCTTTGTCTTTGTCTGTCTCTTTGTCTTTGTCTGTCTCTTTGTCTGTCTCACAAGCTCTCTTTGTGGTGTGACTATTCACATCTGTGTAGGTTTGGTGGGTCTTGTCCTTTGGTATCAGCCAATAGAAAGGTGTGGCTTGTCCTTTGGTATCAGCAAAGAGAAAGGTGTGGCTTGTCCTTTGGTATCAGCAAAGAGAAAGGTGTGGCTTGTCCTTTGGTATCAGCAAAGAGAAAGGTGTGGCTTGTCCTTTGGTATCAGCCAATAGAATGGTGTGGCTTGCCCTTTGGTATCAGCCAATAGAATGGTGTGCCCCTTTAGAATGCTGAGACTCTCCCTTTGTCTCAGCCCCTTTAGAGTGCTGAGACTCTCCCTTTGTCTCGACCCCTTTAGAGTGCTGAGACTCTCCCTTTGTCTCGACCCCTTTAGAGTGCTGAGACTCTCCCTTTGTCTCGGCCCCTTTAGAGTGCTGAGACAGTCCCTTTGTCGCGGCCCCTTTAGAATGCTGAGGCTCTCCCTTTGTCTCGACCCCTTTAGAATGCTGAGACTCTCCCTTTGTCTCGACCCCTTTAGAGTGTTGAGACTCTCCCTTTGTCTCGACCCCTTTAGAGTGCTGAGACTCGCCCTTTGTCTCGACCCCTTTAGAGTGCTGAGACTCTCCCTTTGTCTCGACCCCTTTAGAGTGCTGAGACTCTCCCTTTGTCTCGACCCCTTTAGAGTGCTGAGACTCTCCCTTTGTCGCGGCCCCTTTAGAATGCTGAGGCTCTCCCTTTGTCTCGACCCCTTTAGAGTGCTGAGACTCTCCCTTTGTCTCGACCCCTTTAGAATGCTGAGACTCTCCCTTTGTCTCGGCCCCTTTAGAATGCTGAGACTCTCCCTTTGTCTCGACCCCTTTAGAGTGCTGAGACTCTCCCTTTGTCTCGACCCCTTTAGAGTGCTGAGACTCTCCCTTTGTCTCGACCCCTTTAGAGTGCTGAGACTCTCCCTTTGTCTCGACCCCTTTAGAGTGCTGAGACTCTCCCTTTGTCTCGACCCCTTTAGAGTGCTGAGACTTTCCCTTTGTCTCGACCCCTTTAGAGTGCTGAGACTCTCCCTTTGTCTCGACCCCTTTAGAGTGCTGAGACTCTCCCTTTGTCTCAGCCCCTGAGGGTGTAAACGGTGACACTCCCTTTGTCTCGGCCCCTGAAGGTGTAAACGGTGACACTCCCTTTGTCTCGGTCCCTGAAGGTGTAAACGGTGACACTCCCTTTGTCACAGCTCCTGAAGGTGTAAACGGTGACACTCCCTTTGTCTCGGCCCCTGAAGGTGTAAATGGTGACAATCCCTTTGTCTCGGTCCCTGAAGGTGTAAACGTTGACACTCCCTTTGTCTCAGCTCCTGAAGGTGTAAATGGTGACACTCCCTTTGTCTCAGCTCCTGAAGGTGTAAACGGTGACTCTCCCTTTGTCTCAGCCCCTGAAGGTTTAAACGGTGACTCTCCCTTTGTCTCAGCCCCTGAAGGTGTAAACGGTGACTCTCCCTTTGTCTCAGCCCCTGAAGGTTTAAACGGTGACTCTCCCTTTGTCTCAGCCCCTGAAGGTGTAAGCGGTGAGAGTAGGTCTAGTGAAAGCAGATTAAATATTCAAAGGTCAATGAGCAGTTACGCAATGCCGGTTCTGTAGTGAACAACAAGGCATTCCTAAGGATGGCTGGGAACAATGTGTACAGCTGAAATAGCATGACGTCCTATTTATAATGAACTTTTAAGTAGTTCAGGTGCACTTGAATTGGTTTACAGTAATTTACGATAATGTTTTGGGTGGGCGAGTTTAGCATTTTGGGGATTATTCCATCGATACATTATGTAAAGCAAGGTAAATCAAATTCTAAATTGTATTTGTTTCTCTTCAACATTCTTTGTGCGTTTGATTGAGCCTACCTGAAGCACCAGCTGGGCGGGGTGTATCACTTTTGGGACGCTTCTATTGGTTCCATTGTACCAGGACATGTCAAAACAGCACAGCTAAAGTATTTGAAAGGAAGCAACACTATTTTGTCCCAGGTCTGCTGAAAATTCTCCTGTATTGCTGAATTTACAGTAGGAGCTGAATTCCCTCTTTGGCTCTGATTGAAGTGTGGGAGAGGCAGATAATGATTCATCAGCAATCAACATCTCATAGGGAACCAGTCCTTCACCTAGCCTACACTTGTCCCGTGTGTGGCATCTCATAGCAAGCCTCACATACGCTGTACCTCGAAAGATTACATTTTATTCTCTGTGTTTAAGCGTGAATCAAATGGCGAACCGTCACAGGCCCAAAAACAATGAGGATATGACATTTTGAAAATGCAAAGAGGCTGTTTTTATCTCTCCATCAAGCTAATAAGGAAATTAATGAGCAAATTAATAATTAGGGAGGCAAATTAGCATACAACAATTAGCATACTGGATACTTGCTGAAGGTGCATCTCCCTGAATCAGACACTAGTCTCGCTCCTTCAGATAATTGTGGAAGCTTATTAATACTTGAAGCCTAAGCACTAGCTGAACATTGATTTGGAATTCCCCAATGACACGTGCATGCTATTACAGTCATGTTTGTAATCCCTACTGGGTAAATATGCTTAGCTGTGAAAGCACATTAAGACAACATTGTGTTCATTTGTCCCAAATGACCTCAGCAATCTAAGGAAGTGGTCTTCAGCAACTGTCCACTGTTATTATTTTTGTTATGTGTGGGCTATCCAATCAAAGCCAACATCGGGAAGTTTCTCAGTCCAATCAAAACAACTTTCTGATGCAAGAATTTGCATTTCTATTTGTGTAATCCATAAGAGCACTTGCAGTAAATGTGAAACTATTTTGATATCAAACACTCTTTCCCACAAGCAGCGCTGGACACATTTCGGTTTTTTGCTTTACCTTTCATTGAACTTAGCACCCAGTTTACCCATGGGGTTAAGGCACAACTTTAGCATTATCCACGGGTGGCATGAGCAAGTTTTGTTGGTTTTTGAAGTTTCATTAAAGATTCTTGCGTCCGAGGCGTGACGCTAAACAAATGGTGTTTTTTGATTCTGACTCGGGTGTTCCTCTCCCGGAGCAACCCTGAGACAGGCCCAGAGGTGGTTGATTGACATTTGTGCTGAAGGTATCAGACAATAGAGGGCAGTGCAGACAAGTCCAGTGTTCTCCCAGCAACCCCCTCTTTATGATTAGATTTCGATACTGTGCCTCAGGGGGGGAAAAAAGCACCCAAATTTAGAGTGAGAGAAGATGAGAATGTTGTGGAATATGAGTGTCTGAATGCCCGTACTAGCATTCTAAATTGTAGGCATTTTGGGAATGCGAAAATACCATTCTTTATAATGTGTGACATTTCTGAAATGTAGTATGCTTTAAATGCCAGGATGTTAAACTCATTAGGTTTTTCATCTAGTAGAATTTGCTGCACACTATTGAGGAAGAGAATCATCTTTCGACACTGACACGCTTTTGACAGCAGATAATCAGATAAGGGGACACGCTCTACCAAAAGAAGAGTTACAGCTGCTTCGGTAAAATGCTTATGGGGATCCTTAAATTAAAAGTAAAAAAAAACTCAAATGAATGAACGGCAGGATTTAACACATTAGATGACGCCTTCGCAGTATGGACAAGCCTAGTATGTTGATATTTACACGTACTGCATTCGTTGTTTTCTAGACAGTGTGTTCTAAATAGTAGTATGATTAGTACACAGCATGCAGTTCAAAGGGGCCATCTGCAGTTGCTAGATCCATTTTTGGACATTTATGATATGTACCCATTGGTTCTTGAAGAATATCACTAAGAATTATTGCCTCATGAACTTAGTTCAACTGTCGTAACCCATCAGAACCCAAAATATAAGCTTGTTTTAAGTCCAAGTAAATGTGAACAACCACTATATAGCCACAAAAACACGGTTAAAACTATACTTTTGATATCATGGATGATCAGTCCATAGCTCTGTCTATGAATTTGAGAGTGGTAACATTTCTCCATCCCTCAGCTTTTTACAGAAACAGGGACGGGAGAATGCTTTGTTATTGTTTCAACAGCTGACTGCCGCTTTAAGTAAGTAGTAGACGTGCAAGATTTCAGACATGGCCAGTGAATGAGGCAGAAGGTATGTCTAGCAATGCACCCGGTGTAAACAGGTTTTAGTAACAGGCAGTGACTTTAGGGTTCGTTATGAACCAGTTTAAACAGGTTTTAGTAACAGGCAGTGACTTTAGGGTTCGTTATGAACCAGTTTAAACAGGTTTTAGTAACAAGCAGTGACTTTAGGGTTCATTATGAACCAGTTTAAACAGGCTTTAGTAACAGGCAGTGACTTTGGGGTTCATTATGAACCAGTTTAAACAGGCTTTAGTAACAGGCAGTGACTTTAGGGTTCATTATGAAAGGGGGAAGCATTTAGTATTAGTCTATGAGAGGATGCGTCACACTCTGAAGAGTTCATAAACATTATTGTCCTTGAGTACTGAAAAGAACACAATGTACCAAAATGAAGGTGAATTACAACATTTGCGTCCCCCTTCACTCTAAGCACTACTTCAATCTGTGAATAGCGTGATAGAAATGTCTAATGCATCATAATTGTTGTTCTGAAAATGGAAATGTATTCAGCTTGTATTATACTGTTTTATCATTAGCTTCAAGCTGTAGGCCTACACAACATCTGTTATGGTGGTATACTATTGTGTTTTTGAATTCCTACCAATATCAAATAAAAGTAGAGACGCCCTACTAGTTGACAGCTGCACCTTTATACTTCTGAAACTGATAACCAGAGTTTCGGAGTTTGAAGAAAGTTTGGAGCTTTGCGTCAGAGGAACTGTCTGGGCAGGCAGTAGGCTGGCGAGAGAGAAAGACAGAGGAACTGTCTGGGCAGGCAGTAGGCTGGCGAGAGAGAAATACAGAGGAACGGTCTGGGCAGGCAGTAGGCTGGCGAGAGAGAAATACAGAGGAACTGTCTGGGCAGGCAGTAGGCTGGCGAGAGAGAATGACAGAGGAACTGTCTGGGCAGGCAGTAGGCTGGTGAGAGAAAGACAGAGCCATTGGAGTGGAAGAGGGCACAGCTTGCCAGAGAAGAAGCCAGCTGAGTGGAAGAGGGCACAGCCTGCCAGAGAAGAAGCCAGCTGAGTGGAAGAGGGCACACACAGCCTGCCAGAGAAGAAGTGGACAAGGCTGGTGTAGCACTGGGCACTGAAAGAATGGAAACTGGTTGGAGGGAGCACTGGCACAGATAGAAAAGCTCTATTTAGTGGACTCCCAGACTAGACCACAGATAGGAAAGCTCTATTTAGTGGACTCCCAGACTAGACCACAGATAGGAAAGCTCTATTTAGTGGACTCCCAGACTAGACCACAGATAGGAAAGCTCTATTTAGTGGACTCCCAGACTAGACCACAGATAGGAAAGCTCTATTTAGTGGACTCCCAGACTAGACCACAGATAGGAAAGCTCTATTTAGTGGACTCCCAGACTAGACCACAGATAGGAAAGCTCTATTTAGTGGACTCCCAGACTAGACCACAGATAGGAAAGCTCTATTTAGTGGACTCCCAGACTAGACCACAGATAGGAAAGCTCTATTTAGTGGACTCCCAGACTAGACCACAGATAGGAAAGCTCTATTTAGTGGACTCCCAGACTAGACCACAGATAGGAAAGCTCTATTTAGTGGACTCCCAGACTAGACCACAGATAGGAAAGCTCTATTTAGTGGACTCCCAGACTAGAAAAAGAAAAGGAGAGCCGCACCGTCTAGGAGCTCAGATGCAATCATTTAATAACCTAATAACCAACGTTTTGACAGTCTGGGAGATCCATTTAGTGGACTCCCAGACTAGACCACAGATAGACATGCTCCATTTGATGGACTCCCAGACTAGACCACAGGTAGACATGCTCCATATGATGGACTCCCAGACTAGACCACAGATAGACATGCTCCATACGATGGACTCCCAGACTAGACCACAGATAGACATGCTCCATTTGATGGACTCCCAGACTAGACCACAGATAGACATGCTCCATACGATGGACTCCCAGACTAGACCACAGATAGACATGCTCCATTTGATGGACTCCCAGACTAGACCACAGGTAGACATGCTCCATATGATGGACTCCCAGACTAGACCACAGATAGACATGCTCCATATGATGGACTCCCAGACTAGACCACAGATAGACATGCTCCATTTGATGGACTCCCAGACTAGACCACAGATAGACATGCTCCATATGATGGACTCCCAGACTAGACCACAGATAGACATGATCCATTTGATGGACTCCCAGACTAGACCACAGGTAGACATGCTCCATATGATGGACTCCCAGACTAGACCACAGATAGACATGCTCCATATGATGGACTCCCAGACTAGACCACAGATAGACATGCTCCATATGATGGACTCCCAGACTAGACCACAGATAGACATGCTCCATATGATGGACTCCCAGACTAGACCACAGATAGACATGCTCCATTTGATGGACTCCCAGACTAGACCACAGATAGACATGCTCCATATGATGGACTCCCAGACTAGACCACAGATAGACATGATCCATTTGATGGACTCCCAGACTAGACCACAGGTAGACATGCTCCATACGATGGACTCCCAGACTAGACCACAGATAGACATGCTCCATATGATGGACTCCCAGACTAGACCACAGGTAGACATGCTCCATTTGATGGACTCCCAGACTAGACCACAGATAGACATGCTCCATATGATGGACTCCCAGACTAGACCACAGATAGACATGCTCCATTTGATGGACTCCCAGACTAGACCACAGATAGACATGCTCCATTTGATGGACTCCCAGACTAGACCACAGATAGACATGCTCCATTTGATGGACTCCCAGACTAGACCACAGATAGACATGCTCCATATGATGGACTCCCTGACTAGACCACAGATAGACATGCTCCATTTGATGGACTCCCAGACTAGACCACAGATAGACATGCTCCATATGATGGACTCCCAGACTAGACCACAGATAGACACGTCCATATGATGGACTCTCAGACTAGACCACAGATAGACACGTCCATATGATGGACTCCCAGACTAGACCACAGATAGATACGCTCCATTTGATGGACTCTCAGAGTTTAGATGCAAATGAAGAAGGTGAGCCAGAGTGGCACCACATTTTCACACACTGTCACTGTCACTGTCACGCTCTTGGTTAACTCAAGTATAAGGATGTGACAGAAAACTTTATTACGGCACACATTTAACGATAATGTTTCATTTGATACTGGTGTTGTAAACCTGGAATGTGCTTTCAAATGAAGTAGTAAGGATGGATTCACAATTAATGCAATGCCGCAAAGTGGGAGCCTGGTCCAAGATGTGTTTGTGCCGTCCAGGGGGTTGGGTAGGCAACTTTCTAAATGTAATCTGTTACAGTTACTAGTTACTTGTCCAAATTGTTAATGAGTAACGCAACTTTTGGATTACCCATACTCAGCAACATAATCTACCTTTTTGGAAGAAGAACACAAAAGGAACCATCAAAAGCATTTGCTGTGTCATCATAGTTGTCTCTGACTTGTGGTCGGACTCACTCAGGTGGAACAAACTTAAACTACTATTTTTCCTTTTAGTTTATTTAGTAAATGTGTCTTACTTTTTAAAACGCTGTATTGTTGGTTAAGGGCTCGTAAGAAAGCATTTCACTGTAAGGTCTACCTACACCTCATGTGACAAATGCATTTTGATTTGCTTTGTTTCAATGAATCTCAAAGAAATCTCAATGCAATTATTATGTAAAACACAACCAAAATGTCCCTAATGTTCAAAACTAAAGACAGCATTTCCTTCCGTCTGAAAGCCAATTGCATTTTTTCTAGCTATTCGATTGCCCAGGAGTCAGACTTGCCCAGTTCACATTTATTGGGAGAAATTGAAGCCAAATTCCCATGTTTTCATCCTGTCAGTTCAAATCCGTCAGGCCTGGATGAGCATCACAAGTGTCGGGAGGAAAAGTCCCTGGTCTACCTATAAGCCGAACCCCCGGCCCTAACCCTAACCCCCTGAGGAGAGAAACAGAGGGCGTCCGAAAAGCAGAGGGATTTGGAAAAAAGAGAGACAGACAGAGACAAAAAGGATAGCAAGAGAGAGAGAAAAATGAGACTGGCAAGCCTGCTCCTCGCTATATTGGAGAGGAGTGCTGTTACCAGGGCAACTAGTAGCCCCCTGATTGGTATTTGGAGCAGCAAGCGGATTTGCTGTTCTGTGGTCAGCTAATATGGTGCGTGGCTACTCCTCTCACAGCGCCGTACCCACAATTCACTGGGCAGGGGGACGGTGGTCATCCGCCTCTGGGCAAGGCGCCCCCCTTTGTTTGGTCGTGCCTCCGGGGCAGAGGATGGTGGGGGCAGCGGAGGGGGCGGCGGAGAGTGCGGCGAAGGATGCTGCAACGTCTCTCCCTATTCTGATGGTCGTCATGATGAAACATTTGTTATGAGCATGCTAGCTACACGATTAGATCTTGTTTGTTTTTGGCACAGAAAGTCTCGCTGTACGAACGCTCAAGAGTTTATCTGAAATACCTCAGTTCAAGGTCAGAGCTGAGGAAAAGAAAAAGAGGCAAAGACAGAGGGAAGGGAAAGACTAGCTGACAAAGATGGTAACGTTCTGCCAAAGGACGAGGGAAGGGAAATACTAGCTGACAGAAATGGTAAGACCCTGAGTTCCCTCGACACAGGAACAAGACTGTTCCGACTATCTGTGTTCATCATGGAAGAAACACCCACAAACACCCACATCCATACAGCCTCTGAGGTAATGGTGTGCATAGATGCTCAAGCATATCAAAACATGTTCATTGATTTTGCCACAGGGAAGGCGAGGACCGATATTTCACTATCAGTGACACCAATCAAAACCATGTTATCTGTTGATTTCATCTACACTGCTTACATGACGATAAATTCACCATCCTCCACCATCCTCCATGTTAGTGCTATCTATAAAAATAAAAATGTGCTTGCCTTAATGTTTGTGCCTCCTTCCCCCGTAGTCCTTGCGAGTGTGTGGTATGTGTTTCTGTGTGTGTGTTTCTGTGTGTGTGTGTGTGTGTGTGTGTGTGTGTGTGTGTGTGTGTGTGTGTGTGTGTTAAGATGTGGAACAGGCAGTTGTGCATGGCTTGATGCCTAACTACACCCTGGGGGAGGTGAGGAAAACATGCAAACCAATATTGACATCATATTTACTGTGATGTACAATTTACAATTTTATAGTTTCAGTGAATGTTCTTACAAAGCTATGTAACTTTTCCAATAGACGTACATTATAGACATGCAGTACCAGTCAAAAGTTTGGACACACCTACTCATTCAAGCGTTTTTCTTTCTACATTTTAGAATCATAGTGAAGACATCAAAACTATGAAATAACACATGGAATCATGTAGGAACCAAAAAGGTGTTAAACAAATGTCAAATATATTTAACATTTGTGATTCTTCACAGTAGCCACCCTTTGCCTTGACAGCTTTGCACACTCTTGGCATTCTCTCAACCAGCTTCACCTGGAATGCTTTTCCAACAGTCTTGAAGGGGTTCCCATATATGCTGAGCACTTATTGCCTGCTTTTCCCAAACCATCTCAATTGGGCCAAGGTACCCCAAAACAGGTTTTTCAACATTTTTGCAAATTTCAAAAAAAAAAAAACATAAATGCTTTATTTAAATAAGTATTCAGACCCTTTGCTATGAGACTCTAAAATGAGCTCAGGTGCACTTGTTTCCATTGATCATCCTTGAGATGTTTCTACAACTTGATTGGAGTCCACCTGTGTTAAATTAAATTTGTAAAGGCAGCGCTCCGAGACAGGATCGTGTCGAGGCACAGATCCGGGGAAGGGTACCAAAAAACATAGTGGCCTCCATCATTCTTAAATGGAAGAAGTTTGGAACCACCAAGACTCTTCCTAGAGCTGGTCGCCCGGCCAAACTGAGCAATCCGAGGAGAAGGGCCTTGGTCAGGGAGGTGACCAGAACCCGATGGTCACTCTGACAGAGCTCCAGAGTTCCTCTGTGGAGATGGTAGAAACCTTCCAGAAGAACAACCAACTCTGCAGCACTCCACCAATCAGGCATGGTCTGTTGAAACCAAGACTGAACTATTTGGCCTGATGGGCCAAACTTCAAGCCTGGTGGAAACCTGGCAGATTCTGATGTTAGATTGGGTTCAAGTCCGGGCTCTGGCTGGGCCACTCAAGAAGATTCAGAGACTTGTCCCGAAGCCACTCCTGTGTTGTCTTGGCTGTGTGCTTAGGGTTGTTGTGCTGTTGGAAGGTGAACCTTCGCCCCAGTCTGAGGTCCTGAGCACTCTGGAGCAGGTTTTCATCAAGGATCTCTCTGTACTTTGCTCCGTTCATCTTTCCCTCGATCCTGACTAGTCTCCCAGTCTTTTTAAAATTCTTAAAGCTCTGTCAAATTGGTTGTTGATCATTGCTAGATAGCCATTTTCAAGTCTTGCCATAGATTTACAAGTCGATTTAAGTCAAAACTGTAACTAGGCCACTCAGGAACATTCAATGTTGTCTTGGTAAGCAACTCCATTGGAGATTTGGCCTTGTGTTTTAGGTTATTGTCCTGCTGAAAGGTGTTTGTCTCTCAGTGTCTGTTGGAAAGCAGACTTGACCAGGTTTTTCTCTAGGATTTTGCTACTCAGCTCTATTCCATTTATTTTTATACAAAAACTCCTTTGTCCTTGCCGAGGACAAGCATACCCATCACATGATGCAGCCACCACCATGCTTGAAAAGATGATGGGTGGTACTCAGTGATGTGTTGTGTTGGATTTGCCCCAACCATAACACTATGTATTCAGGACATAAAGTTAATTTCTTCATCACATTTTTTGCACTTTACTTGAGTGCCTTATTGCAAACAGGATGCATATTTTGGAATATTTTTATTCTGTACAAGCTTACTTTTTTTGACTCTATCATTTAGGTTAGTATTGTAGTGTAACTACAGTGTTGTTGATCCATCCTCAGTTTTCTCCTATCACAGCCATTAAACTCTGTAACTGTTTTAAAGTCACCATTGCCCTCATGGTGAAATCCCTGAGTGGTTTCCGTCCTCTGTGGCAACTGAGTTAGGAAGGACGCCTGTATGTATGACTGGGTGTATTGATACACCATCCAAAGTGTAATTAATAACTTCACCATGCTCAATGGGATGTTCAATGTCTGCTTTTTTTTTACCCGTCTACCAATAGGTGCCCTTCTTTGGAAGTCATTCAAAAACCTCCCTGGTCTTTGTGGTTTGAATGTGGTGTTTTAAATTCACTGCTCAACTGAGGGACCTTACAGATAATTGTATGTGTGGGGTACAGAGATGAGGTAGTCATTCCAAAATCATGTTAAACACTATTATTGCACACAGGATAAGTCCATGCAACTTATTATGTGACTTGTGTCATGTACTGTCATGTTGTGTCTTGTCTCTGTCCTTTCCCTTCACCCTGTCTCCCTCTGCTGGTCGTTGTTAGGTTACCTTTTCTCCCCCGCTTTCCCCCAGCTGTTCCTTGTCTCCTCTTGACTACCTCGTCACCCCTTCTCCCACCTGTTCCCCTTTTCCCTCTGATTAGTCCCCTATATCTCTCTCTGTTTTTGTTCCTGTCCTTGTCGGATTCTTGTTTGTTGTGTTTCATGCCTGAACCAGACTGTCGTCATGTTTGCTGTAACCTTGTCTTGTCCTGTCGGAATCTGCCGGTCCGTCTGAGCCTACCTATGTTTGGTAATTAAAGAAGCTCTGTTTAAGTTAATTCGCTTTTGGGTCCTCATTCACGCACCGTAACAGAAGAATCCGACCAAGAATGGACCCAGCGACTTCGGATCCTCTCCACTCAGCCGTCGGGATCCAGGGAGCGATGCTAGGCAGACACGAGCAGGAAGTGTCTGCTGCTCGACATGCCGTTGAGACCCTGGCCACCCAAGTCTCCAACCTCACAGAACAGGTTCACCATCTCCGCCTCGATCCACCGGCCACTTCCAGGGCTTTCGAATCTCCGGAGCCCAGAATCAATAACCCGCCGTGTTACTCTGGGGAGCCCACTGAATGCCGCTCGTTCCTCACCCAGTGTGATATTGTGTTTTCTCTCCAGCCCAACACTTACTCCAGGAGCACTGCTCGTGTCGCCTACGTCATATCTCTCCTTATTGGACGGGCTCGTGAGTGGGGCACGGCAATCTGGGAGGCAAGGGCTGAGTGTACTAACCAGTATCAGGACTTTAAGGAGGAGATGATACGGGTTTTTGATCGATCTGTTTTTGGGGAGGAGGCTTCCAGGGCCCTGTCTTCCCTATGTCAAGGCAATCGATCCATAACAGACTACTCTATTGAGTTTCGCACTCTTGCTGTCTCCAGTGGCTGGAACGAGCCGGCCTTGCTCGCTCGTCTTCTGGAGGGTCTCCGCGCAGAGGTAAAGGATGAGATTCTCTCCCGGGAGGTTCCTTCCAGCGTGGATTCCTTGATTGAACTCGCTATTCGCATTGAGCGACGGGTTGATCTTCGTCACCGAGCTCGTGGAAAGGAGCTCGCGCTCTCCGTCGCCCCCCTCTCCGCATCACTACCATCTTCCTCTGCCGGCTCGGGTGCTGAGCCCATGCAGCTGGGAGGTATCCGCATCTCGACTAAGGAGAGGGAACGGAGAATCACCAACCGCCTCTGTCTCTATTGCGGTTCCGCTGGTCATTTTGTCACTTCATGTCCAGTAAAAGGCCAGAGCTTGTCAGTAAGCGGAGGGCTACTGGTGAGCGCTACTACTCCTGTCTCTCCTTCAAGATCCTGCACTACCTTGTCGGTCCATCTACGCTGGACCGGTTCGTCAGCTTCCTGCAGTGCCTTAATAGACTCTGGGGCGGAGGGCTGTTTTATGGACGAGACCTGGGCTCGGGAACATGACATTCCTCTCAGACAGTTAAAGGAGCCCACGGCCTTGTTCGCCCTGGATGGTAGTCCTCTCCCCAGGATTCAGCGTGAGACGCTACCTTTAACCCTCACTGTTTCTGGTAATCATAGCGAAACCATTTCTTTTTTAATTTTTCGTTCACCTTTTACACCTGTTGTTTTGGGCCATCCCTGGCTAGTTTGTCATAATCCTTCCATTAATTGGTCTAGTAATTCTATCCTCTCCTGGAACGTCTCTTGTCATGTGAAATGTTTAATGTCTGCTATCCCTCCTGTTTCCTCTGTCTCTTCTTCACAGGAGGAGCCTGGTGATTTGACAGGGGTGCCGGAGGAATATCACGATCTGCGCACGGTGTTCAGTCGGTCCAGGGCCACCTCTCTTCCTCCACACCGGTCGTATGATTGTAGTATTGATCTCCTTCCGGGAACCACCCCCCCCCCGGGGTAGACTATACTCTCTGTCGGCTCCCGAACGTAAGGCTCTCGAAGATTATTTGTCTGTAGCTCTTGACGCCGGTACCATAGTCCCCTCCTCCTCTCCCGCCGGAGCGGGGTTTTTTTTTGTCAAGAAGAAGGACGGGTCTCTGCGCCCCTGCATAGATTATCGAGGGCTGAATGACATAACAGTGAAGAATCGTTATCCGCTTCCTCTTATGTCTTCAGCCTTCGAGATCCTGCAGGGAGCCAGGTTTTTCACTAAGTTGGACCTTCGTAACGCTTACCATCTCGTGCGCATCAGGGAGGGGGACGAGTGGAAGACGGCGTTTAACACTCCGTTAGGGCACTTTGAATACCGGGTTCTTCCTTTCGGCCTCGCTAACGCTCCAGCTGTCTTTCAGGCATTAGTCAATGATGTCCTGAGAGACATGCTGAACATCTTTGTTTTCGTTTACCTTGACGATATCCTGATTTTTTCACCGTCACTCCAGATTCATGTTCAGCACGTTCGACGTGTCCTCCAGCGCCTTTTAGAGAATTGTCTTTTTGTGAAGGCTGAGAAGTGCACTTTTCATGCCTCCTCCGTCACATTTCTCGGTTCTGTTATTTCCGCTGAAGGCATTAAGATGGATCCCGCTAAGGTCCAAGCTGTCATTGATTGGCCCGTCCCTAAGTCACGCGTCGAGCTGCAGCGCTTTCTCGGCTTCGCGAACTTCTATCGTCGTTTCATCCGTAATTTCGGTCAGGTGGCAGCTCCTCTCACAGCCCTTACTTCTGTCAAGACGTGCTTTAAGTGGTCCGTTTCCGCCCAGGGAGCTTTTGATCTCCTCAAGAATCGTTTTACATCCGCTCCTATCCTTGTTACACCTGACGTCTCTAGACAGTTCGTTGTCGAGGTTGACGCGTCAGAGGTGGGCGTGGGAGCCATTCTTTCTCAGCGCTCCCTCTCTGACGACAAGGTCCACCCATGCGCGTATTTTTCTCATCGCCTGTCGCCGTCGGAACGTAACTATGATGTGGGTAACCGCGAACTGCTCGCCATCCGGTTAGCCCTAGGCGAATGGCGACAGTGGTTGGAGGGGGCGACCGTTCCTTTTGTCGTTTGGACTGACCATAGGAACCTTGAGTACATCCGTTCTGCCAAACGACTTAATGCGCGTCAGGCGCGTTGGGCGCTGTTTTTCGCTCGTTTCGAGTTCGTGATTTCTTATCGTCCGGGCTCTAAGAACACCAAGCCTGATGCTTTGTCTCGTCTCTTCAGTTCTTCAGTAGCCTCCACTGACCCCGAGGGGATTCTCCCTGAGGGGCGTGTTGTCGGGTTGACTGTCTGGGGAATTGAGAGGCAGGTAAAACAAGCGCTCACTCACACTCCGTCGCCGCGCGCTTGTCCTAGGAACCTTCTTTTCGTTCCCGTTCCTACTCGTCTGGCCGTTCTTCAGTGGGCTCACTCTGCCAAGTTAGCCGGCCACCCTGGCGTTCGGGGTACGCTTGCTTCCATTCGCCAGCGTTTTTGGTGGCCCACCCGGGAGCATGACACGCGTCGTTTCGTGGCTGCTTGTTCGGTCTGCGCGCAGACTAAGTCCGGTAACTCTCCTCCTGCCGGCCGTCTCAGGCCGCTTCCTATTCCCTCTCGACCGTGGTCTCACATCGCCTTAGATTTTGTCACCGGACTGCCTTCGTCAGCGGGGAAGACTGTTATTCTTACGGTTGTCGATAGGTTCTCTAAGGCGGCTCATTTCATTCCCCTTGCTAAGCTTCCTTCTGCTAAAGAGACGGCACAAATCATCATCGAGAATGTTTTCAGAATTCATGGCCTTCCGTCAGACGTCGTTTCGGACAGAGGTCCGCAATTCACGTCTCAATTTTGGAGGGAGTTTTGCCGTTTGATTGGGGCTTCCGTCAGTCTCTCTTCCGGCTTTCACCCCCAGTCTAACGGTCAAGCAGAACGGGCCAATCAGACTATTGGTCGCATCTTACGCAGTCTTTCTTTTCGCAACCCTGCGTCTTGGTCAGAACAGCTCCCCTGGGCAGAATACGCCCACAACTCGCTTCCTTCGTCTGCGACCGGGCTATCTCCTTTTCAGAGTAGCCTCGGGTACCAGCCTCCGCTGTTCTCATCTCAGTTCGCCGAGTCCAGCGTCCCCTCCGCTCAGGCTTTTGTCCAACGTTGCGAGCGCACCTGGAAGAGGGTCAGGTCTGCACTTTGCCGTTATAGGACGCAGACTGTGAGGGCTGCTAATAAGCGTAGAACTAAGAGTCCTAGATATTGTCGCGGTCAGAGAGTTTGGCTCTCCACTCAGAACCTTCCCCTTAAGACGGCTTCTCGCAAGTTGACCCCGCGGTTCATTGGTCCGTTCCGTATTTCTCGGGTCATTAATCCTGTCGCAGTTCGACTTCTTCTTCCGCGATACCTTCGTCGCGTCCACCCGGTCTTCCATGTCTCCTGCATCAAGCCCGTCCTTCGCGCCCCCGCTCGTCTTCCCCCCCCCCCCCCCCATCCTTGTCGAGGGCGCACCCATCTACAGGGTCCGTAGAATTTTGGACATGCGTCCTCGGGGCCGTGGTCACCAGTACCTCGTAGATTGGGAGGGGTACGGTCCTGAGGAGAGGAGTTGGGTTCCCTCTCGGGACGTGCTGGACCGTGCGCTGATCGAGGATTTCCTCCGTTGCCGCCAGGTTTCCTCCTCGAGTGCGCCAGGAGGCGCTCGGTGAGTGGGGGGGTACTGTCATGTACTGTCATGTTGTGTCTTGTCTCTGTCCTTTCCCTTCACCCTGTCTCCCTCTGCTGGTCGTTGTTAGGTTACCTTTTCTCCCCCGCTTTCCCCCAGCTGTTCCTTGTCTCCTCTTGACTACCTCGTCACCCCTTCTCCCACCTGTTCCCCTTTTCCCTCTGATTAGTCCCCTATATCTCTCTCTGTTTTTGTTCCTGTCCTTGTCGGATTCTTGTTTGTTGTGTTTCATGCCTGAACCAGACTGTCGTCATGTTTGCTGTAACCTTGTCTTGTCCTGTCGGAATCTGCCGGTCCGTCTGAGTTTGGTACTATGTTTGGTAATTAAAGAAGCTCTGTTTAAGTTAATTCGCTTTTGGGTCCTCATTCACGCACCGTAACAACTTGTTAAGCAAGTGCTGAACTTATTGAGCCTTGCCCTAACCTTTGACTCAAGGTATTTCAAGTTTTCATTTTTAATTAACTTTGCCCATCTTAATCCTTTCTTTTTATTGGCCAGTCTGAGATGGCTACTCCATTCTGTGAATACAGCATCGTACGAGAACTTCAGTTTCTAGCCAATTTCTCGCATGGAATTGCCTTCATTTCTCAGAACAAGAATAGACTGACAAATTTCAGAAGAAAGGTCTTTGTTTCTGGCCATTTTGAGCCTGTAATCGAACCCACAATTGCTGATGCTCCAGATACTCAACTAGTCTAAAAAAGTCCAGTTGTATTGCTTCTTTAATCAGAACAACAGTTTTCAGCTGTGCAAACATAATTGCAAATGTTCGCTAATGATCAATTAGCGTTTTAAAATGATAAACTTGGATTAGCTAACACAACGTGCCATTGGAACACAGGAGTGATGGTTGCTGAGAATGGGCCTCTGTACGCCTATGTACAGTAGATATTCCATAACAAATCTGCCATTTACAACATTAACAATGTCTACACTGTATTTCTGATCAATTTTATGTATTTTTTAATGGGCAAAAAAATGTGCTTTTCTTTCAAAAACAAGGACATTTCTAAGTGACCCCAAACTTTTGAACTGTAGTGTACACAGAACATGACTGCCATGTTCTCAGAATTTAAGATATTAATGTTCTAGACACATTTCATGGTAACGTTGCAAGAACATTAATGTTTCCAGTTTTCTGTGGGTTAAGAGAATACTCCATCAACGTCCCCAAATATACACAGAACATTACTGTTTCCAGTTTTCTGTGGGTTAAGAGAATACTCCATGAACGTCCCCAAATATACACAGAACATTTATGTTTCCAGTTTTCTGTGGGTTAAGAGAATACTCCATCAACGTCCCCAAATATACACAGAACATTAATGTTTCCAGTTTTCTGTGGGTTAAGAGAATACTCCATCAACGTCCCCAAATATACACAGAACATTAGTGTTTCCAGTTTTCTGTGGGTTAAGAGAATACTCCATCAACGTCCCCAAATATACACAGAACACGGTTGCCATGTTCTCATGGTTGCCATGTTCTCAGAACATAAGATATTAATCTTCTAGACACGTTTCATTGGATTGTGACAAAAAACACAACTGTGTCCAGTTTTGGGTTGGTTAGGAGAATATTCCACCAAACATACACGGAATACGGTTGCCATGTTCTCAGAACATAAGGTATATTGGGAATGTTGCAAAAACATTTGTGTGTGTGTCCAACCAAAAATCTATGACAGTAAGATAGTGTTTTTAACTTGCATATTTGACACACTTTAAGATACATTGTGCATGTTCAATTCATCAGTAATTATTATTTAACATGTCCTCACCTGGGATTTGAACTCATCTCTTGGTTCATTGTATTCCAATCGTCCTGTTACGGCACCATGTAGGTGTCAAGCCTCCGTTAGTCTGCCTATTCTCTCATCATTGGTTTTATTGACTTATTTCAGCAATTTATTTATTTATTTAATTTATAGTTGTCTAATGTTGGTGGGGCATATTAACCTGTTTTAATGATACTCCTGTATCACTTTGATCAATTAAATATTTTCTTGATTTTACTTTTAACAGAGCTGAGATTTACTTCAAAGTGCATTCACCCTATTGTTTCCACCTATCAAGTTGTTTCAGATCTACACAAGTGTGTGTCAGGGGTTGGAACCCGGCTCAGGAAACAGAAATGGAACCGGGAATGAAAATTATCCATACTGTTCT
Organism: Oncorhynchus mykiss; assembly: GCF_013265735.2. NCBI lineage: Eukaryota > Metazoa > Chordata > Actinopteri > Salmoniformes > Salmonidae > Oncorhynchus > Oncorhynchus mykiss. The sequence goes on along the minus strand of NC_048571.1, from coordinate 79,671,472 downwards.
GGAACAGAACCTTTATTTTTAAAAGCATGGGAATCGGTTAATAAGGTTATTTTAAGTTCCAGGCATTTTTTCAAACTTCCTTCAAAGAAGCTGCTCTTCCTAGGTATAATTCTGTGGACCTAATTCAGATAATGCATGTCATAACAAGATGTCCTCAACCCTCTCTCACTCTCTCCCCACCTGCAAAATTTCAGTCGCATCTTAAGCCATAGCCTACACTTGTCTGTTCATAGTGCATGTAAACAACTAGCTTGCCTGCTCTATTCGCACTGATTGCTAAAGTAATTTAATGAGGTCAATATTTTTTTGAAACAGTTGATTTCACAGCTTAAAAATGGAACAGAAGCAACGATATAAACCGGTACGTTTTTGGTTCGAACCGGTTCAGAACTTCATTTTGCTGGTCGGAACAGTGGAACAGAACCGAACAAACAAAAATACTGGTTCTGTTTAGAACGCAACCATTGTAAAATAATTTTGGTTCCAACCCCTGGGGTATGTGAGTACCCATAACAGACAAAAAGAGCTCTGAATGGATCAGTGGTTCAGCAATCAGGGTCTTGATTGGCTTGGCAACTGTAACAAGGAGTGGCGTGTGATTAACTTTTTTGTTGAAAACATTTCTTTGGGACCATCAGGCAACAGGCATCCTGACAACTGATACAAAGAAATGTTATTGCAAAGTTCTCATGAAACATGTGTAGAACATTAACATCTTACATTCTGAGAACATGGTAACCTTGTTCTGTGTATGTTTAGTGGGACGTTAATGCAATATTCTCCTCACCCTCAGAAAACTGGACACAGGAATGTTCTTGCAAGGTTCCATAAAATGCCACATTCTAGATAAATTATGTTTGACATTAAGGGAATGTTCTCCTAAAGGTTCTCAGAAGGTTTTTTGTTAACATATATAGAATGTTCTCCTAACAGGACACTCAAACATTCTCTCTCCCTAGAGTTATTTGCTGGGTTAGTCCTCAGTCATTCTCTCCCTCTCTTTCTTTCTTTCTCTCCCTCTCTCCTGCAATACTCCACTCGTGACCCCAGTGAGTTTCTGGGTGCAGCGTTAAAGCCTTTCTTTCTGAGCAGCAGTAGAGGGGTCAGTGGTCAGGTTTCCTCTCCCAGGATTAGAGTGCTCGTTACAGTGTTTACCCCAGAGGCTCTCCCAGGTGCAGCAAAAACATTGTCAACCTCAGCTGTAGAATGGCAGGGTGCAGCTTTACGGTCTCACTCTATACCCCTGAGGCTCTCACTGTGCATTGTTATGATGTGTGTCCCAAACGGCACACTATTGACCAAAAGTAGTGCACTATGTAGGGAATATGGTGCCATTTGGGACACCGCCGTGGTCTCAATCTATTACGATGAGGCCTGAGGGGGGAAGCACCTCTCCTGCAGCTCACTCTGATCCCCTTACAGAGCCACAGCACCGCCAGGTATCCACTAGATCAGGCTTAGAGCCACATCACTGTCAGGCATCGACTAGATCAGTCTTAGAGCCACAGCACCGCCAGGTAGGCACTAGGTCAGGCTTAGAGCTACAGCACCGCCAGGTATCCACTAGGTCTGGCTTAGAGCTACAGCACCGCCAGGTATCCACTAGGTCAGGCTTAGAGCTACAGCACCGCCAGGTATCCACTAGGTCAGTCTTAGAGCTACAGCACCGCCAGGTATCCACTAGGTCAGTCTTAGAGCTACAGCACCACCAGGTATCCACTAGGTATGATTTAAGGGGAAACAATGTTTTTGGATAGTGTCTGGCATCGAGTTGTTCTGTAACATTTCAGTATCATTTTAATCTCAAGCAAAATGGGTCGGATTGATCCTGCAATGTAATACGTATAGCTATCAATTTTATTTTCTAATACCAAGACACTGAAATACTTTGTTGTCGTTGACACTAAAGAAGATAAGACTCTATGTATCAGGTATAGGCGACTCCAGTCCTGATTAGTGTAATTTTTCTCTGCTCTATATTATCATAAGATTAGACTCTCTCTCTTTTGTTGCCAATGATTATTCTAGATGGCTGCTTCGTGCTTCCTCTTCGAGAGTGAAGTGGACTTACCACTTATCAAAGAAGGAGCCCACAGGGCCAGGTGGCTTTCAAGTCATACCATATGCTTAGGGAACATCAGACCAAATGGGACCCACTTGTTATGTGTAGAGTAACAGTCTAAAGGCAAAGCTATAGCTGAACAATAAAGGGATGGCCAGAAACTAAGACAAAATGTGTTGCACAAGCGTCTCCAACTGGCTTTGTAATAAAGTATATTCAAAAGTATGTGGACACCTCTTCAAATTAGTGGATTTGGCTATTTCATTGGCAGTAGAATGGCCCCATACTGAAGAGCTTAGTGACTTTCAACGTGTCACCGTCATAGGATGCCACCTTTCCAACACCTCAGTTTATCAAATTTCTGCCCTGCTAGAGCTGCTCCAGTCAACTGTAAATGCTGTTATTGTGAAGTGGAAATGTCTAGAAGCAACAACGGCTCAGCCGCGAAGTGGCAGGCCACACAAGCTCACAGAACGGGACACAAGCCTAAGATCACAATGTGCAATGCCAAGCGTCGGCTGGAGTGGTGTAAAGCTAGCCGCCATTGGAGCAGTGGAAAATGCATTCTCTATACCAAGAGAGTTTTCATCTATATTATTTGTAGCTGTCTTTCTACCACCCCAAACCGATGATGGCACTAAGACCGCACTCAACAAGCTGTATAAGGCCATAAGCAAACAAGAAAATGCTTATCCAGAAGCTGCGCTCCTAGTGGCCGGGACTTTGATGCCACCCCCTGTATTATTTACCATGCAGGACTCCTAAACCCCCCCCCCCCCCCCCCCCCCCGGATTATTTAATATTCAGGACTACCGCTTCCCCAAGCTATTAATACCCAGCAGCCCCTGCTCATTTACCGGTGAGTCCCCTGCCTCGACTTGGCAAGTCTTTTTTCAGCTGCTTCGTGGGATTACATGTCTCTTTTTCTGTCTCTCATCGTCCTCCTCCATCCTCTTTCATTTTCTCTTCTTCTCGCTCTTTAAATGCTTGTCCTCAATCCCCACTCTATTCCTCCTCTCTTCCTTCTCTTCCACTTTTCCCTCCTCCCTCGCTCCTTCTCCCTCGTCCTCTTACCCTTCCTTCCCTCTGTTGTCCTCCACCTCCCCCACTCTATAACTGAGCGTTTCCATTGCAGTGTCATCCAAGCCATGGTTCGCCTGATTACAGTTCACGACAAACATCATTTTTTCCCTATATTTGTTTTTTAGTGTATTTTGGTTAGTATTGCCAATTTCAATATTCAGATGTAAGTTCTACTCACAATTCATCATGTTGCTGCCACTTTTTCTGTTGAAAACAGTAAAAACCACTCTCTCTCTCTCTTTTCGCAATGTTTTCCACATTAGTTGTGCTTAATACAAATGTTTATTACTTTTCTATTGAAAGAATAGTTGTTGGCATACAGTGGTGACCCGTACCAGGTTGAAAAACCAAGCCATAAAAATCACTCACTCATTCATTTCAGTAAAAGCTGCGATATGGGAAAAATGTCACAAGGACAAAACAGCCTCGACCATCCATGTTTACAGCAATTACACACACCATATCCCCAACCCCCCTCCGATCCCGATGGGCCCTACCATGACTACACAGATGCTTAGCCTATGGCCAGCAGCAGAATGCTATTAAACATTTATTCCCTCCATATATTACAGTACGTTTTATACTCTCTGTGGTGCCTACGGCGAAGAGCGACATCTTACGAGTTCCAACCCAACTTTGCTATATAAAGACTTTTATTGTGGTTATCTTGACTTTTATAGTGTTTTATCTAGACTTTTTGTGTGTTTATCTTGACTTTTATCATACAGAAAGTTTTTACTGTTATCACATATGACCGCCAAACACTTCTGGACATTAGATCGACAGTTACTGACCTAACTTAGAATTCAACTCCGACTCAGCTGTTCCACTGTTCATACCGGACCCTATTCCTTTGTTCCATGGGCTACCAAAACGCTGCAGGCTTAGATGTGGGAGACGAGGTGGAGACCTGGTGAAATAGAGGCAAAAGGGAAAACCGAACGCCGCTCCCCTCCGTTCTATTGGCCAATGTCCAGTCACTGGAGAATAAGATGGATGAGCTTCTTTCGAGAGTCTCCGATCAGAGAGAATTGAAAAGCTGCAATATTATTTTATTGATTTATTTTATTTATTTCATCTTATACAGTGAGGGAAAAAAGTATTTGATCACCTGCTGATTTTGTACGTTTGCCCACTGACAAAGACATGATCCGTCTATAATTTTAATGGTAGGTTTATTTGAACAGTGAGACACAGAATAACAACAACAAAATCCAGAAAAACGCATGTCAAAAATGTTATAAAATGATTTGCGTTTTAATGAGGGAAATAAGTATTTAACCCCCTCTCAATCAGAAAGATTTCTGGCTCCCAGGTGTCTTTTATACAGGTAACGAACTGAGATTATGAGCACACTCTTAAAGGGAGTGCTCCTAATCTCAGCTTGTTACCTGTATAAAAGACACCTGTCCACAGAAGCAATCAATCAATCAGATTCCAAACTCTCCACCATGGCCAAGACCAAAGAGCTCTCCAAGGATGTCAGGGACAAGATTGTAGACCTACACAAGGCTGGAATGGGCTACAAGACCATCGCCAAGCAGCTTGGTGAGAAGGTGACAACAGTTGGTGCGATTATTCGCAAATGGAAGAAACACAAAATAACTGTCAATCTCCCTCGGCTTGGGGCTCCATGCAAGATCTCACCTCGTGGAGTTGCAATGATCATGAGAATGGTGAGGAATCAGCCCAGAACTACACGGGAGGATCTTGTCAATGATCTCAAGGCAGCTGGGACCATAGTCACAAAGAAAACAATTGGTGACACACTACGCCGTGAAGGACTGAAATCCTGCAGTGCCCGAACGGTCCCCCTGCTCAAGAAAGCACACATACATGCCCGTCTGAAGTTTGCCAATGAACATCTGAATGATTCAGAGGACAACTGGGTGAAAGTGTTGTGGTCAGATGAGATCAAAATGGAGCTCTTTGGCATCAACTCAACTTGCCGTGTTTGGAGGAGGAGGAATGCTGCCTATGACCCCAAGAACACCATCCCCACCGTCAAACATGGAGGTGGACACATTATGCTTTGGGGGTGTTTTTCTGCTAAGGGGACAGGACAACTTCATCGCATCAAAGGGACGATGGACGGGGACATGTACCGTCAAATCTTGGGTGAGAACCTACTTCCCTCGGACAGGGCATTGAAAATGGGTCGTGGATGGGTATTCCCACATGACAATGACCCAAAACACATGGCCAAGGCAACAAAGGACAGGCTCAAGAAGAAGCACATTAAGGTCCTGGAGTGGCCCAGCTAGTCTCCAGACCTTACATCAGCCTCGAAACCTTAATGACTTGGAGAAGATCTGCAAAGAGGAGTGGGACAAAATCCCTCCTGAGACGTGTGCAAACCTGGTGGCCAAGTACAAGAAACGTCTGACCTCTGTGATTGCCAACAAGTCATGTTTTGCAGAGGGGTCAAATACTTATTTTCCTCATTAAAATGCAAATCAGTTTATAACATTTTTGACATGCGTTTTTCTAGATGTTGTTGTTGTTATTCTGTCTCTCACTGTTCAAATAAACCTACCATTAAAATTATAGACTGATAATTTCTTTGAATGTGGGCAAACGTACAAAATCAGCAGGGGATCAAATACGTTTTTCCCTCACTGAATGTCTTACTGAAACGTGGCTGTATGATGATGCTATGCACGTAGTACTCTGTGGATTCTCCATGCAGCGGCAGGATCGTACAGCGGCTTGGAGGTGAAGCGAGTCTTTTCATAACTAACAACTGGTGTGCTGCTTCTAGTATGAAGGAAATCTTGAGCTTTTGCTCACTAGATATAGAATAATTCATAGAAAGCTGCAGACCCCTTCTCATCCATAATTATCACGGCTGTCTACATTCCTCCACGGGCCAACACCACTCTGTCACTCAAAGAACTATATGGGGCCATAAACAAACAAACAAACCACTCACACAGAGCATTTCTGGTAGGCGGAGACTTTAACGCGGGGAGATTTAAAACCGTCCTACCTCACTTCTACCAACACGTCTCCTGCACCACTAAGGCATCTAAAACTCTAGACCATTTTATTCTGCCCACAGAAACCCATACAAGGCCCTCCCTCGTCCTCCCTTTGGCAAATCTAATCATGACTCCATTCTCCTGCTTCCTGTTTACAAACAAAAGCTCAAACAGGAAGTACAATACGGAAGTGGTCGGATGAAGCAGACACGAGGCTACAAGACTGTGTTGCTAGTACAAACTGGGATATGTTCCGGGATTCATTTGATAGCATTGAGGAGTTTACCACAACAGTCATGGGCTTCATCAATGAATGCGTAGACAATGCCATCCCCGCAGTGACTATAAGAATATATACAAACCAAAAATCATGGATTGGGCGATGGGGTCAGGTATCTGTGCAGGCTAGTCAAGTTTTTCCACACCAATCTTGACAAACCATTTCTGAATGGATCTCGTTTTGGGTATTGTCATGCAGAGAAACAGGAAAGGGACTTCCCCAAAATGTTACCACAAAGTTGGAAGCAGAGAATCGTCTAGAATGTAATTGTATGCTGTAACGTTAAGAGGCCCGAACCATGAAAAACAGCCCCAGACCATTATTCCTCCTCCACCAAACTATACGGTTGGCACTGTGCATTCGGGCAGGTAGCGTTCTCCTGGCATCCACCAAACCCATATTAGTCCGTTAGACTGCCAGATGGTGAAGCGTGATTCATCACTCCAGAGAACGTTTCCACTGCTCCAGAGTCCAATGGCGGGAAGCTTTACGCCACTCCAGCCAACGCTTGGCATTGCGCGTGGTGATCTGAGGTTTGTGTGCGTCTGTCCACATACGATTTTTACGCGCTACGTGCTTCAGCACTCGGTGGTCTCGTTCTGTGAGCTTGTGTGGCCTACCACTTCGTGTCTGAGCCATCATTGCTTCTAGACGTTTCCACTTCATAATAACAGCACTTACAGTTGACCGGGGCAGCTCTAGCAGGGCATACATTTGATGAACTGACTTGTTGGAAAGGTGGCATCCTATGACGGTGTCACGTTGCAGTAAGCTCTATTCAGCTCACATGCTGACTACACCGATCGCCTTGCATGCGCGAGCAATGCAAAACACATTTACACATACATGTTATTCAATCATTGCACCCACACTGCTTGCGCACGCCAACGAGCGTCTGGAATATAGGATTTGGCCCCAGAAACCTTTGAGGATTGACCTAGTGGAATATAAGCCCCAGATAACATTCCCATCATCCACCGCTCCACTCTTTTCTCTCCATATCATGTACATTTTTCACATTCCTATTAGGGGCCCTGGGACTCTGTCCCTAATACCATGCCCAAACCGGAAGCGCTCAAATTGGTTTTGTCCCCCCACACCAAACGCGATCACGACACGCAGGTTGAAATATTTGGGGACATGTCGAAAAGCATTAAACAATAAACTGACTTCTATTTTAGAGCTTGGCAATGCAGACGCTCGTCTCCAACGATGCTCGTCTCCAACGATGCTTGTCGCCAACGAGCGTCTGCGTTGCCAAGCGCTAAAATAGAAGTCAGTTCTATTTGTGAGGCTGAATGCGGTGCAAGTCCTTCCTCTCCCATCTCCCCATTGGTTTATAGAAGCAGATACCCACGTGCCATCTCCTCATTGGTTATACTAACGTGGGTGGTTGACAGATGAACTGAGGTCGGTCGTTGTGGTAACTATGAAAGTTAGATGCCAATCGCCACATAAAGTCCAAAGAAGAAAAAGTCTGGAAGGAGGAGAGATGACTAGAAACAATTCAGTTTACTGTTTTATGTGTGGATTAATTGTCGGAATAGAGGACCTTGTGCATTTCAGGTAAAATAGCAACTCAACATTTATATTCCAGGACAACTTAGCTAGCAACAGCAAGCTAGCTAAATAGGACAAATTAGCTAGCAACTGCAAGCTAGCTAGCTAAATTGCCATAAATGTTTAATGCTTTTCGACCTGTCCCCAGGTTCAGAGTTTGTTTTGATATTTCAACCTGCGTGTGGTGATCGCGTTTGGTGATGGGGGACAAAATCAATTTGCGCACTTCCGGTTTGGGCATGGTGTTAGGGACAGAGTCCCAGGGCCCCTAATGGGAATAAGAAAAATGAACATGATATGGAGAGAAAAGAGGGGAGCGGTGGATGATGGGAATGTTATCTGGGGCTTATATTCCACTAGGTCAATCCTCAAAGGTTTCCACAACCGCAATAATGACCCAGTCAAGTGTTTCATGTCTTTTGATTCTAATCTTTGTCAACAAAGAAAACAATGCCATGTTAAATAATCCCACCACTATGCACATAAACATTGACTCCTGTGGCTATACTTGCAAGGAAGAGAATGGTTGATGTGAGGTAAAGAGGCACAATGGCTGCATTTCCGACACTTCTCCATAAGTGTGCACTTGGGAGTTGAGACTTCCTCCAGCAGATGCTTACACCAATTTAATGCTTTAAAATCCATGATGCCGAGTGTGCAAGTAGGGTGGAGAATCGGGATGCAGCCAATTAATACATCAAATAAGGTATTGCAACAAGGACCAGTTTGGCAGTTTTCCTTCCAGATGCCTGTGCAGGAGAAAAACACCCTGCCATTCTGCAGTTAGGCTGTCACTCTTTGCCAGAATCAAAGTGAAGCCATACGATCTAAACTAGTTTAGATCATTTTATAACCAAGATGAACATTTCCACACATCTCAGGGAGACCGCCATCCATCTGCTCATTCAATACGTATCACTACGTTCACTCTTTCTATTCACACGCTTCACGACTCGGACGTTCAGTCAACACAAAACGGCATTGTACTGTTCATACAGATGCAGTGTGATGTCAATCATGCCTCGGTAACAGGAGTGAAACAGCATTTGACTTCAGGATGGATGTGTGTGGGAAATGAACCTGTGAACGTCACACTGAGGTGAAAATAACTGCCAAATGGCACAATGTTTTTCTTGATTCTTGAGGGATCACTGCCACACTTATTTGATAATGCAGTCAATACCTGATAATCCAGTCAATACCTGATAATCCACACAATACCTGACAATGCACTCAATACCTTATAATGCACTCAATACCTGATAAGGCACTCAATACCTGATAATGCATTCAATACCCGATAATGCAGTCAATACCTTATAATACACAATGGCCCTCATTTATCTAATTATTGCAAAAATGTACTGAAAAAACGTACTGAGTACTGCTATGAATGAAGCAAGCCTCTTTAGTCATAAGAGTCCCACCTTGGAGAGAAACAAAATGGTTCAGTTTGAGGTCATATGGCGGAAAATGATGCGGGTGCTGGAGATGGGGGTGTGAGCAGGTGGGTCTGGACAGGGGGTGATGTTGTGGATGTTTGTGTGCGTCTGTAGGTTGTCATTTGTATGTGTATGCAAATTGTGTTGTAAGTAAGCATTTCACGGTAAGGTCTGTTGTATTGTGATAAATATAATTTTATTTTATTTTATTTTATTTTGGCTTGTATTGTAAAAATAAATAGAAAATCTTGCACACAAAAAATTGTTCCACCTCGTCAACTGTCACATATACTCCCTCTCCGGCTTCTAGGTCATCAGGCTGCTGATTATCCCACACACCTGTCACCATCATCTCGCGCACCTGCGCCTCATGACACTCACCTGGACTCCATCACCTCCTTGATTATCTTCCTTATATCTGTCACTCCCCTTGGTTCTTTCCTCAGGTGTTATTGACTCTGTTTCATGTTGGTGCGTTGTTTGTGTTACTTGTTTCATTTATTTATTAAAACACTCACTCCCTGAACTTGCTTCCCGACTCTCAGTGCACTCGTTACAGAATAACACCTCAGATAAGGGAAGCATCAGGGAGTGTTTTTTTTGTTGTGTGTCAGAGTAATGACGTTGAGACCGGGAACTGATACAGGCTCTCATGCCTCAACCAGATCGCCAGGCTCCCCTGCCTCAGCCGGCTCGTCAGGCTCTCATGCCTTAGCCGGATCGCCAGGCTCCCCTGTCTCAGCCTGGCTCATCAGGTTTTCATGCCTCCGCCAGATCCCCAGGTTCCCCTGTCTCAGCCTGGCTCGTCAGGTTCCCGTGCCCCAGCTGACTCGACAGGTTCCAGTGCCTCAGCTGGCGTGACAGGTTCTCGTGCATCAGCAGGGGTAACTGGTCCGCTCCTGATTCCTGGGTTCATCCCCTTTGACTGCGTCCTGTGGCTGGAGCCGCGCGTCGGGGAGGGGGTACTGTCACGTATACTCCCTCTCCGGCCTCTAGTTCATCAGGCTGCTGATTATCCCACACACCTGTCACCATCGTCTCGCGCACCTGCGCATCATGACACTCACCTGGACTCCATCACCTCCTTTGATTATCTTCCCTATATCTGTCCCTCCCCTTGGTTCTTTCCTCAGGTGTTATTGACTCTGTTTCATGTTGGTGCATTGTTTGTGTTACTTGTTTCATTTATTTATTAAAACACTCACTCCCTGAACTTGCTTCCCGACTCCCAGCGCACTTGTTACATCAACAGATATTCAGGAGACCTAATGAGCTTTCCTTACCAGTTAAAGTTTACCACAAGCTCTAGGCATATGCAAGATTGGGAGTGTTGCAATGTCGTTTTTTTGTCACAAAAGAGGCGGCTGTTTTGTAATACGCTCCGACATTCAACATATATACTTCCTGAAAATTGATCCACCCTGTATCATTCATTCCACAGCTGTGGGGGCAGTGATGTCGCTTGGTTTCTTCATCTCATCTACAGTGCTTTCTGACTTTTTCCACATTTTGTAATGTTACATCCTTATTCTAAAATGTATTAAAATGTTTTTTTTCCCCCTCATCAATTTACACACAATACCCCATAATGACAAAGCAAAAAACATAATTTATTCAAAATAAAAAACGGAAATATTACATTTACATCCGTATTCAGACCCTTTACTCAGTACTATGAAGCACCTTTGGCAGCGATTACAACCTTGAGTCTTCTTGGGTATGACACTACAAGCTTGGCACACATGTATTTGGGGAGTTTCTCCCATTCTTCTCTGCAGATCCTCTCAAGCTCTGTCAGGTTGGATGGGGAGCGTCGCTGCACAGCTATTTTCAGGTCTCTCCAGAGATGTCGATCGGGTTCAAGTCTGGGCTCTGGCTGGGCCACTCAAAGACATTCAGAGACTTTTTCCAGAAGCCACTCCTGCGTTGTCTTGTCTGTGTGCTTAGGGTTGTTGTCCTGTTGGAAGGTGAACCTTCATCCCAGTCTGAGGTCCTGAGCACTCTGGAGCAGGTTTTCATCAAGGATCTCTCTGTACTTTGCTCCGTTCATCTTTTCCTCGATCCTGACTAGTCTCCTAGGCACCGCCTCTGAAAAACATCCCCACAGCATGATGCTCACACCACCATGTTTCACCGTAGGGATGGTGCCAGGTTTACTCCAGACGTGACACTTGGCATTCGGGCCAAAGAGTTCAATCTTGCGTTCATCAAATCAAATCAAAATAAAATCAAAATGCGCCGAATACATGCGCCGAACACAAAACCTTACAGTGAAATGCTTACTTAAGAGCCCTTAACCAACAGTGCAATTTTAAAAATGTATTAGTAAGAGTAAGAAATAAAAGTAACAAGTAATTAAAGAGCAACAGTAAAATAAAAAACCTAAACCTATAGGGGAGGGTCTGGGTGGGCATCTATCCGCGGTGGCGGCTCTGGTGCGGGACTTGGACCCCGCTCCACCTTAGGCTTGGCCCGCGCCTCTGGAGCGGGGACCCTCGCCACAACCCCGGACTGGGGACTCTGGCAGCTCCGGACAGGAGGGCGACTCTGGCAGCTCCGGACAGGAGGGCGACTCTGGCAGCTCCGGACAGGAGGGTGACTCTGGCAGCTCCGGACAGGACGCAGGCACAGGACTCACAAGGCTGGGGAGACACACTGGAGCCTGGTCCGTGGAGGAGGCACAGGATATACCGGGCTGTGGGGGGAGCACTGGATATCTGGTGCGTACCCTTAGAACCACTCTTCCAGGCTGAATGCCCACTCTTGCCCGGCACGTTCAGGAAGCTGGAACAGGCCGCACTGGGTTCTCCTGGCGAACTGGGGAAACCGTGCTTAGAGCCGGCGCAGGATATCCTGGCCCAAGGAGACGCACTGGAGGGCTGGAGAGCAGGGCTGGCACCACCCATTCTGACTGGATGCCAGCTTCCACCCGGCAAATGCGGGACGCTGGCACCGAGCACACCGGCCTGTGAATGCTCGGCCGAGACACAGTGCGCATCACCCCATAGCACGGGGCCTGACCAGTCACATGCTCTCCCCGGTAAGCACGGGGAGTGGGCTCAGGTCTCCAACCTGTGCCCCCCTCAAAAAATGTTTTGGGGCTGCCTCTCGGGCTTCCTTGCCAGCCGTGTTCCCTCATACCACTGGTTCCTTTCTCCTGCTGCCTCCGCTCTCCTGGCTGCCTCCACCTGTTCCCATGGTAGGCGATCCCTTCCAACCAGGATCTCCTCCCATGTGTAGGATCCCTTGCCGTCCAGAATGTCCTCCCATGTCCAGTCCTCTCTTCCACGCTGCTTGGTCCTTTGGTGGTGGGTAGTTCTGTAACGACTTTTGGAAGGAGTGGAGGACCAAGGTGCAGCGTGGTACGTGTTCATCTTTATTATTTGAACTGAACACTGATTAAGAAAAATAACAAAGAGAATGAACAAAAACCGAAACAGTTCTGTCTGGTGCAGAAAGACACAAAACAGAAAACAACTACCCACAAACACAGGTGGGAAAAGGCTACCTAAATATGGTTCTCAATCAGAGACAACGATAGACAGATGCCTCTGATTGATTGAGAACCACACCCGGCCAAACACACAGAAATAGAACACAAAACATAGAATGCCCACCCCGACTCACACCCTGACCAAACCAAAATAGAGACATAAAAAGGATCTTTAAGGTCAGGGCGTGACAGGTGCAATGGAAGAGGAAAGACGATGTAACTATTGTGACCTCAAAGAAATAGAGAATTGAACTAATTTTATCTTCTATTGCCCTTTCTACCACGATATACACTTGCTCTTATTCCAGAAAGCACACCAGATATACCCTGGCATTATGTGGCTGAGCAATGAGGAGAAACGGAAATCTTTTGTTGTGTCACCACTTCCACCGAAGTCGGTCCCTCTCCTTGTTAGGGCGGCGTTCGGCGGTCGACGTCACTGGTTTTCTAGCCATCGCCGCTCCTCCTTTCATTTGTTTTGTCTTGTTTTCCCACACACCTGGTTCACATTCCCTCATCAGACTAAATGTATATTACCCTCTGTTTCCCCCATATCTGTGTGTGGAATTGTTCTTTGTGTAGGGTGTTACGCTATAGGCTGGCTTGCGCTAGGTTTGTTTCAAACCTAGGTTTGTTTGTTTTGTTTAATCCGGTTCATGTTACCGTGGTTGTGCTTTGTGCTGCCTCGCCTGTGCCTTTGGGCCAGGGTGTATATTAAAGTTATCCTGTTATCACCCATCTCTGCTCTTCTGGGCCTGACTTCGCGGCAACCAGTCACTCACCCCGCAAACAAAATTCCACACCAATCAATGGAGTTAGCAGGAGCGGGTGCCCCCGTTGTAGGGGTAGAGGAGAGCGTCCGGGAGCACGCAGCGCGTCGTCCAGACTATGGACCGCTGGGAGATACAGGGAATCCCTCCAGCGCCCCCACCAGCACAACAGGGGTCTCCACTACTCGCCTCCCCTGCACCTGGTCCCAGTGGGATTTGTCTCGCCCTTCCTAGGGAGTTTGATGCGACGGCGGCACAATGCCAGGGGTTCCTGCTGCAGCTGGACCTGTATCTGGGGACCGTCCACCCAACTCCTTCAGGATGTGAGAGGGTGTCCGCCCTCTTCTCGTGCCTCTCGGGGAAATCCCTGGAGTGGGCTAACGCCGTGTGGGTAGAAGGAGATTCGGCGCTGGACGAGGAGGAGATGAACGTCTCTACCACCTGAGGCAGCAGGAGGAGCGCTCTCAGATTTTTCTGCCCGGCTTAGAGTTTGTGTTTTAACATCATCCTAAAACCTACTCTGAGCTGGGAGTTTTTGTTGTTGTCTTAAAGCAGGTTTTAACAAGATTCCTAGGACCTTTTCTGAGACTATTTTGTGCATATGGCCCCAGGTCTCCCGTCTATGTAAACTTATTCATTATGATCTAAAAGACCGATCTGAGCATAAAGGAAATCATCTCATTAATCTGACTTGATCGTTTGTGTGCTCCCAGCTTAGAAATAACATAAGGACATCTAGCCATATGTAGTTAGACAACTCCCGTTTCATTGCCAAAAAATCCTCCCTTTGTTCACACAGCCCAGCATAGCCAATAACAGTAGACCAAAGTATTGTACCATAGGGCAGCACAGCAGGGTGTCATACTGTGACACAGTCCAACACATCCCAGCCAACAACAGTATGGTCACGTTACCCTGCTCAGCCGTTGCATGCATCAACCAATGGTTACGTGAAAGGTCATCGGCTGTGCAGTCGGGCACCAGATTGCTATAACATATAATGTGGTTAGCTGATACGTATAATACCTATCCAGGCAATGTAAGATCTGTCATGCGTCAGCAACGTCTGCGCAGGGGAACACAACCTATTTCACAGCCTAGCACATCCAGCCAACCAACCACACAACAGTACTGTATACCACAGCACAGCTAACCAAGCTGTCTATAATGTTCTCCTCAGTCTCCGTCCCCCAGTGTTAACCTAGTGACTAAAGAGCCCAGATTCATTTTTTTTTATTAGAGCTCCCAGTCTCTCCTGTTTATCTGTTTATGTCATATTTATGCACAACAGTCTGTACAACACACACTGGAGACACACACGTACGCACACGAAAACATACACTCTATAGAGTTTTGTATGGGCCCACATGCTCACGTTGTGCTCACGTTGTGCTCACATGTTGTACACACACACACACACACACACACATTAATACACACACACACACATATTAATACACACACACGCAATGATTCACTCACTCACTCACACACACACTCACACACACACACACACACACACACACACACACACACACACACACACACACACACACACACACAAACACACTCAAACACACTCACACACTCAAACACTGATATTTGCAGTCGACCCAAATCAAAAAAACATGTTTCTCTATTGTTCAATGTTAAACTTAATTTCCAAAATGTCACATCCAACAATGGCATTATAATTTACAGTCATTTTGGTTATGCTCACACCAAGTCAGAACCTTGGAACATTTTCAAACGGCACAATGGCTTTTTAATTGCACTCGTGTGCTCCCAGTTCCATCACATTTAAACACTGTGTTTCCTCTGAGAAAACTGTTCATTATTGATGCGTGTGCTTCCGTCTTATATGCAGGCAAGGTTAGAGTCGGGGGGAAATGACAAACAACTTTCCTCAAAACTCTTCCAGGCGACAAATTTGATTTCTTAAAAAAATATATATTTCACTATTGAATGTTAATATTTTATGCAATGCCCCTTCGGTGACAGCAAGACCTCAATAAAGCCCCTTCGGTGACTGCAGACCTTGATAAAGCCCCTTCGGTGACAGCAAGACCTCAATAAAGCCCCTTCGGTGACAGCAAGACCTCAATAAAACACCTTCGTGACAGCAAGACCTCAATAAAGCCCCTTCGGTGACAGCAAGACCTCAATAAAACACCTTCGGTGACAGCAAGACCTCAATAAAGCCCCTTCGGTGACAGCAAGACCTCAATAAAACCCCTTCGTGACAGCAAGACCTCAATAAAGCCCCTTCGGTGACAGCAAGACCTCAATAAAGCCCCTTCGTGACAGCAAGACCTCAATAAAGCCCCTTCGGTGATAGCAAGACCTCAATAAAGCCCCTTCGGTGACAGCAAGACCTCAATAAAACACCTTCGTGACAGCAAGACCTCAATAAAGCCCCTTCGGTGACAGCAAGACCTCAATAAAGCCCCTTCGGTGACAGCAAGACCTCAATAAAACACCTTCGTGACAGCAAGACCTCAATAAAGCCCCTTCGGTGACAGCAAGACCTCAATAAAGCCCCTTCGGTGACAGCAAGACCTCAATAAAGCCCCTTCGGCGACAGCAAGACCTCAATAAAGCCCCTTCGGTGACAGCAAGACCCCAATAAAACACCTTCGTGACAGCAAGACCTCAATAAAGCCCCTTCAGTGACAGCAGACCTTGATAAAGCCCCTTCGGTGACAGCAAGACCTCAATAAAGCCCCTTCGGTGACAGCAAGACCTCAATAAAACCCCTTCGTGACAGCAAGACC
Organism: Oncorhynchus mykiss; assembly: GCF_013265735.2. Lineage (NCBI taxonomy): Eukaryota > Metazoa > Chordata > Actinopteri > Salmoniformes > Salmonidae > Oncorhynchus > Oncorhynchus mykiss. Next base: position 79,655,027 of record NC_048571.1, on the reverse strand, counting down.
TCAATAAAGCCCCTTCGGTGACAGCAAGACCTCAATAAAGCCCCTTCGGTGACAGCAAGACCTCAATAAAACCCCTTCGTGACAGCCAGACCTCAATAAAGCCCCTTCGGTGACAGCAAGACCTCAATAAAGCCCCTTCGGTGACAGCAAGACCTCAATAAAGCCCCTTCGGTGACAGCAAGACCTCAATAAAGCCCCTTCGGTGACAGCAGACCTTGATAAAGCCCCTTCG